>NC_056729.1:1428613552-1428658552 GCF_019279795.1 Protopterus annectens | reverse complement strand
TCGATATATGTGCAATAACAGAAATCTGGTTTAAGGCTCGAGAGAGCAGCCCAGCACTACTAAGCTACAACTCATACCATACATTTCGGCCACAAAACCCAGACCGAAATACAAAAGGAGGGGGGTTATCCATATTAATCAAGTATACCCACACCTCCAGGTTAGTGGCATAGCATGATGCTTCAGAGATCATCCACGTGCAACTAACAATGGGCAAAACAGCTATTCAAATTAGAGCTTGCTACAGATCACCCACCATGTCCCAGGACCCCCACTCCGCATTCCTGGAAACACTGGGAAACATAAAGGTCCTACCAAACACCCTGACATTGGGTGATTTCAATTACCCAAACATTAACTGGGAGAACTACTCAAGTACGAACTCCCTTGCCCAACATTTCCTAGAATTTATAAACTCAAACGCCCTGGATCAACTGGTCAGCACCCCCACCAGAGGTGACAATAGAGCATTGGTTAACTCAAGCACAAAATCTGCAATCAGCTACGTCGTGATCAGGGCCTAGGCAAGGAATACAATAAGAATGGAAGTCCTTATGAGGTATTTGCTTCCCAAAAGAAATACAATTATTAACTTTTTCTGACATCAGTCTGGAGCATGAAAAAAGTTTCCCCAATGGGGCAGTTAGCTTTAAATGAAGACTGCGGATCTGAAATTCAAACACGAAAATCTCAGGAGTCGGCTGACCGGCACTTGCGAATTGCTTCTGCTTCGGGCACCACACGGCAAGAAAGACTGAAGAAAATGGCGTTGGCTGCATCTTTTATACTCCTGGCACACTGACGTCAGGAAGGAGGCGACAGTAACCGACGCCGGACCAGGACTTTGCAATTCAGGCTGACTGCGGGTAGCCTGCCAGCAGGATAACCCAAGAGTAATGACTGCAACAGTGAAACACGATGAACATCATATTGGACCTGGTCTTCACCAACATGGGCGACCAGTGTTCCACACCGGAGGTCAACCCCTCATTTGTTAGATCTGACCAAAAACTAATCACTCTGGATATCCACATTCAGCCACCACCCCCGGTCAGGGAAACCACTGTGAAAAACTTCAAAAGCAAACTTCACGTTACTTAAGACAGAGGTGGGAAGTTTCAAAGCCCCCATGCTAAAGGATAACGCTGTCCAAGCTGCAAAATCCTTTACTAATGCACTCTACGGGCACGTACAAGAATGCATGGATCGTGCTATCCCAAATAAAACCAAGACTCACTCCTCCAAGAAAAGGAAACCAGTCTGGTGAACCCCTGCCATAAACAAGCTATACAATAGGAGGAGGAAACTAGTACAGAAAAAGAGTAAAATCCCAAGAAGGGAAGACATCCCTGATCAGTATCAGCAAGAAACTACGTTCCTTCATAAAATCATCCAAGGCTAGCTTCGAAAGAAAAATTGCCATGGACTCCAAAGATAACCACAAGGCATTCTTTAGCTATTGTCAAGAATCTAAGTAGCAATTCTCAGATTTGCTCAGAGTTAGTGCAGAATGGCACAAAATACACTGAACCAACAGATATAGCCAACATCCTGGCAGACAGGTTCAGTGCAAACTTCACCCCTCTCTCACTCCCAAAAGGGCCCATAACTATACCAGAAGAATGCAATGCCCCTGAAATCACAGACACTCAGGTTAAAACAGCCCTCTCCAAAGCCAAAAACACAGCATCAATGGGACCGGACAGTGTCCCAGTCTGCGTCCTACACGAGCTCAAAGAACTAACCCCTCACCTAAACACACTGTTTAAACTCAGCCTATCCACAAGCTACGTGCCCACAGAGTGGCGCACAGCAGCGGTTATTCCGCTCCACAAAGATGGAGCCACAACGGACCCCGGGAACTATCGCCCTATAAGCCTGACTAGCTTGGTCTGCAAAGCTATGGATCGCATCATCATGGATCTCATTAACAGAGACATTGGAAACCTCCAAACACTGGACCCTACCCAATTTGGCTTTGTTAAGGGCAGATCATGCCTCCTAAACCTGGTGGACTTCTTTGAGACAGTTACCAAGGCTATAGACGAGGGAAAGGTGGTCCACACAGCCTACCTAAACCTCGCAAAGGCCTTCGACACCATTCCCCACTCAGGTATTATAGACAAGCTCACCAGCCTGAACATAAACCCCTGGGTCACGAGATGGGTTGCCAACTGGCTCAAGGACAGAACCCACATGGTAAAAGTTGCAGGAGCTAGGTCTGACTCTAAACCGGATACAAGTGGCGTTCCCCAGGGCTCAGTCCTAGGACCCTTCCTGTTCGGCATATACTTCTCAGAGGTACAGGCAAGCACAGGAGGACTATGGATCACCAAGTTCGCAGACGACTGCAAACTAGGGGCTATAATTGACTCACCGGCTGACACAGACATCCTCCAAAAGGGTCTCACTGAGACAGATACCTGGTGTCAAAACCATGGCCTCAAGCTAAATGCCAAAAAGTGCATAATCATCCCCTTTGGAAAAAACAAAGTACCCACAAACTATCACATTGGTGGGTAGCCCCCTAAATACAGAAGACGTAATAAGGGATCTGGGGACCCAAGTAGATAGTAACCTCTCCTTTGATAATCACATTGCCAAAGTGGTTAGAAAATCCTTCTATGTGGCTCACCTAATCACAAAAGGGTTTGCATCCAGATCGAAAGAGGTCACTGGGCCCCTCTACGCATCACTCATCAGACCCATCATAGAGTACAATGCCCCATTTGGCATGTACCTTACAAGACACCTGCAACAACTGGAAAGACCACAGAAGTTCCTCACCAAGAGGATCATTAGCCTCAAGCAGATGCCCTATGCAGTTCGACTGAAGAAACTCCAGCTGTACTTGGTTGCATACCGCCTACTCAGAGGCGATTTCTGCCTGACATACAAGGCCACGTCCAACCCAGAATTGATGGACATGCTCCACTTAAAGAAAACCATATCCCCTCGAGCCACACACTCCAGGGACCTAAACCTCACCACAAAAATAAATAGGATGTGCTGGAGGGATAGATTCCTGTCTTAGAGACTTCCCATGCTCTGGAACAAGATTCCAATCTACATTAGGCAGAGCTCTTCGCTAACCCTCTTCAGGAGAAACCTTGACGAGTGGATGGGAAAAGTACAGTTGTGTACCTACCATAAATGTAGATGTTCGAGTGTATTCACTGTTGCAGTCATTACACTTGGGTTATCCTGCTGGCAGGCGACCCGCAGTCGGCCCAAGTTCCAAAGTCTTGGTCTGGCGTCGGTTGCTGTCACATCTTCCTTGACGTCAGTGCGTCAGGGGTATAAAAGCTGCAACAGACACCATTTTCTTCAGTTTTTCTTGCCCCAGATGTCAGGTGCCCCCAGATAGGAAGGCTGGAAAGATAAAATTATGCCTAAAAACATGCATATATTACTATAAACATTTCCTTCATCTACAAGCAAATACACCACATAGGTTGTATAGAGTTGAGAAGTACAGAAAAGTCCCAGCAATGAAAGGGGGAATGGTGGGTGGGTAACCTGGACTGCAACAGTGAATACACTCGAACATCTACATTTATGGTAGGTACACAACTGTACTATGTCCATTGTGTTTCACTGTTGCAGTCATTACACTTGGGTAGAATCCCAAAGCTGAGGTTGGGCGGCTGGGTCTAAATTGGATTTGGAGAGGCTACCAGGCCCTGCAGAACTGCAGTAGCAAAGCCTGCTCTGGATTTAGAGTAATGAGGTAAGTGGTAGTGCTTGGTGAAAGTGTGCACTGAGCTCCAGTTTGCAGCTTCTAAAATGTCTTTGGTTGGTACTCCTCTGAGGAAAGCTGCTGAAGTGGCTGCTGCTCTGGTAGAATGAGGCCTAATGTCATTGGGCACTGATTTGCCATGTTGTGCATAACAGAAGCGGATGCAGTGGCCTATCCATTTTGAAATTGTCTGCTTTGTAATAGGCTTTCCTTGTGATCCTGCAGCATAGGCTACAAACAGTTGCTCAGTTTTTCTGAAAGCTTTTGTTTTGTCCAAGTAGAATCGTAGCTGTCTGTGTATATCCAAAGAGTGCAGAAGTCTCTCCCCTTTATTCTGGGGATTTGGGTAGAAAGTAGGTAAATTAATGGTTTGGTTCAAGGCCACATTGGAGACCACTTTTGGCATGAATGTTGGGTTTGTCCTAAGAGAGACCTTGTCCTGATGAAAAATGATGAAAGGTTCCACAGCCATTAAAGCCTGTAACTCTGAGACTCTTCTTGCTGAAGTTATTGCTAGGAGCAGAGCAGTTTTCCATAAGAATTTTAGATCTGCTGTGCTGGCTGGTTCAAAAGGAGGCAGTGTGAGTTTTTCCAAAATAAAATTGAGAAATCAAGTTGGTAGTGGTGCTCTCCTTGGGGGTCTTATATTTTTTGCCCCTCTGAGGTACTGTCGTAGTAGAGGATGTGAAAAAATAGGAGGTTCCATATTGTAATGAGCTGAAATGGCAGAGGCATGGATTTTAATTGATGAGAAACATAGGCCTTTGTCCAGCATCTCAGCTAGGTATTGTAAAATCTGAGGTATATTAGGGACAAGTGGTTCGAGCCCTTGTGCCTGGTTCCAAGCACAGAATCTCTTCCATTTTTCTGCATAAGATTTCCTAGTGCCGGGCCTCCTGGCTTCTAAAATGACATCCATAACAGTTTTAGAAAGAGGTGCAGTCTGACTGGCTACATTATCTGCCATGCTGCTAGATTTAAGGTTCTGAGTTGACTGTGCAGAATCTGATTGTTTTGTTGTGTCAGATGAGGAATTTGAGGTAGAGGCCAAGCTGGGCTTTGAGACAAACTCTTTAAGATTAGGTACCAGTGCTGGCATGGCCAGTCTGGGGCAATCAGGATCATTCATTTTTGGCCTTTCTTGTCTGACTTTTAGGAGTACCTTGGTAAGGTGAGGCATCGGAGGGAAGGCATAGACTGTCAGGCCTTTCCAGCTGAATGAAAGAGCATCCACCTTCCATGCTTGAGAGTGATAAGTTCTTCTGCAGAATTTCTGTATTTGGCAATTGTGAGGGGAGGCAAAAAGATCTATGTCTGGGCGCCCCCATTTCCTCGTTATCATGCTGAACACCTGTGGATTTAGTTTCCATTCGTGAGGATCCATGAGATTTCTGCTTAGTTCGTCTGCCAGTGTATTTTTTGATCCTGGCAGGAATTGTGTCTGCAGATGTACTTGATAGATCAGTGCTGTGTTCCACAAAGTCATGGCTTGGCTGCATAGGGGGTGGGAACGTGTGCCCCCTTGCTTGTTTATGTACCACATAACTGTGGTATTGTCCGTCTTTATTAATAGTTGTCCTGGATGTAGTAGGTGCTTGAAAGCTGTCAGGGCATTCTGTACAGCTAGCATGTCTTTTTGATTGATGTGAAGATGCATTTGGTTCCTTGGGCCATGTGCCCTGAATACATTTTCCTGCCATATGTGCCCCCCAGGCATAATTATTGTCTGCCTGTTGTGGTGACAGGCTTGGGCCCACCATGGAAACTCCTGTTGAAGGCAGGGAATTAAAGTTATGACTGTCTCCAGGCTGTGACAATGCTGAGTCCAAACACTTTTTAGATACCATTGTAGCTTCCTCATATGCACTTTTACATATGGAATTAGTAGAATGCAGGATGCCATGTAGCCCAGGGCCTGCAGAATTGTTCTTGCAGGGAGCTGGGTCTTTGTTGCCATCATTTGAAAGTAATGAGTCAGTTGGCTTTGTCTGGCGTGAGATAAGCCATCTGGGCAGTTGTATTTAAGCTTGCACCCAGGAATATTATCTCTTGAGAGGGCACTAGTTTTGATTTCTTTTTGTTTACTGTGTACCCTAGGCAAATTAGCAATCTTTTTACAAACGCCAGATGCTCTAGAAGAGTGTCCTTGCTCTCTGCTTGAATAAGGCAGTCCAAGTAGAGATATATTTGGATTCCTTTTTGTCTGCAAAATGCTCTGGAATCCCTATCTGAGGGGACAGGGTTTTAGCAGTGGAAGCCTTTACCCCCTTTGGATAAACTGTTTCTGGTCTGCAGCGGGGTTTTTGTAAAGAAATTTATGAGAGTCAGGGACTCTGTAGTACCTGTCTGGCTTGACTGGTGCAGGGGGTAAAGAATCAGGAGACAGACTGGATTCAGAAAAAACATAATCAACAATATCAAGCACAGGAGGAATAGCCAGGGGCCTGGGCTGAGGCAATAAAAGGAAGTCTCTGAGCCTTTTCTTCGATTCTGAATAATCCTGGCTCTCCCAATGGAAATGCTCCCTCATGGTGTGCAGGGTTTCCCCAAAGAAATAATCCTCAGGCGGAGAGGCTGAAGGTATGGATTCTTCTGCATCAGAATCCTCATAGGGAGGGAGAGAATATCCCTGATCAGAAGAGGAGTCAGAGAAAATAGAAACCTGGTCAGAGGAATCATAGTCAGTGTCTTGCCTAGGCCTTTTATCAGGAGGGGGATGGGAATCCCTGATTAAAGTAATTAGGTCTTCGGACATTTTAAGCATCTGTTTCTTTGGCAGAGATGACTGTTCTGGAGAATGCTGTACTTGTTTCCTTGTCTTTAATGGCATTTTTGACTTTGCCTTTGCTGCTGTAGTGGGCTTAATTGTAAGCTGTGAAGGTCTGAAAACACCCTCAGAAGCCGATGCCTGCTCAGCGGCTCCGGACCCATCTGAGGGTATAGTTTCCGTAGGCCTAATACCTTGAGTTTCCACAGGCCTCGGTGTCTCCACATGGCTGTCAGCTATGGCCTGTGGCTCTGAGGTAGCAGGTGTCGGGGGCTGCGAAAGCGCCTCCCTGAGAAACGGCGACTGGCCTACAAGAGGCTTCGTCAGTTTTGGACCTCGGATGCCTGTCCTTTTCTTTGTCTTTGCGTTTTTTATACATTCCGGTCGTCGGTTGTTCCGACGGCATTATGTAATTAAACCTTCGGCCAAAGTAATGTAGAGCAAAATCAAAACGACGTTTAATAGTGCGTTTATTGAATCTAGCACAAAACCGACAACTAGTGACGTCGTGGTAAGGAATACAGTAAGAGTGAAAGTCCTTATGAGGTATTTGCTTCCCACAAGACATACAATTATTAACTTTTACTGACATCGGTCTGGAGCAAGAAAAAGTTTCCCCAACGGGGTACTTAGCTTTATTGAAGACTTCGGTTCTGAAACTCAATTTTGAAAATCTCAGGAGTCGGCCGACCGGCACTTGCGAACAGCCTTTGCTTCAGGCACCGCACGGCAAGAAAGACTGGAGAAAATGGCGTCAGTTGCAGCTTTTATACCCCTGACGGCACTGACGTCAGGGAAGATGACAGCAACCGACGCCGGACCAAGACTTTGGAACTCGGGCCTACTGCGGGTCACCTGCCAACAGGATAACCCAAGTGTAATGAGTGAAACACGATGAACATCAGAAAGTTTACCCCAGGGATCACTTCAATGGCTCTGCTGGACAGAGGCACAGGGAACTAATCTAAGGGGGCGGCGAAAGCCAACACATTCCAGCTAGGCTTACAAATGCCTTCGGGCAGATAGCCTAGTACCTACTTATGAACCTATGAACCTATGAATTTAGCTTTAACATGATCTGGCAAAGATTGCTCCTTAAGCCAAGCATGCCTTCTAAGTACAGACCCAGTGACAGCAGCCCTGCAAGAT
The DNA here is from genome assembly GCF_019279795.1 of Protopterus annectens. Taxonomy (NCBI): domain Eukaryota; kingdom Metazoa; phylum Chordata; order Ceratodontiformes; family Protopteridae; genus Protopterus; species Protopterus annectens. Next base: position 1,428,650,897 of record NC_056729.1, on the reverse strand, counting down.
ACCTTTAGTGAATCAAAACCACATTGCAAAGTATGTTTTCCAACTTGTTCAGCAGAATGCATTAAATCATGTAAATCCTTATTTTCAGCACAGTCAGGAATCAACATAATTTTCTGTTTAAGCAATCCAATAATATGCTGCTGATATTTTAGCCTATGAAACTGTCAGTTTAAGGCCCTAATGGCCAAGGTTGCAGAAGTGCATACCTTCTTACCCCATCTATACAGCACCTTGGAATCTCTATCAGAAGAGGTAGGTTTTTTGGCAGTAGTAGCCTTAATGCCCTTGGGTCCCTGTGAAATGGTCGCAGGATCTGCAGTAGGATTTTTGAAGAGGAACTTGTGAGAATCAGGAACCCTGTAATATCTATCTGGTTTTCTGGGAGCAGGAGATAAGGAGTCAGGGGCCAGGCTAGATTCCGAAAAGGCATCATCAACAATGTCCAGTACAGGGAGGATAGCTAAAGGCCTGTGTTGGGGCAAGAGTAAGAAATCCCTGAGCCTCTTTTTAGAATCAGAGTAATCCTGGCTATCCCAGCGAAAATGCTCCCTAAGAATATGCAAGGTTTCACCAAAAAAGAAATCCTCTGGAGAGGAAGCAGAGGGAAGAGAATCCTCTGCATCAGAATCCACATTGGTAGACAAGGATAAATTCTGGTCATCAGAGGAAACAGAAAATTCAGAATCCTGATCAGAAGGAATTATAAGCAAACTCAGTCCTAGGTCTCTTGGGGGGGGGGGTTGGCTTCCCCTGATTAAACTAATAAGGTCTTCAGCCATTCTTATCGTTTGTTTTTTAGGGCTAGAGGTCTGACCATGCGGTCTTGGTGTCAGTTTTCAAGGCATGGATCGAGTTTTAGGCCTTGAAGAAGAAGATGGCGTTGGTTTAATATGCAAGTCAGTAGGCCTGAATACACCCTCAGAAGCCGGTGCCTGCACAGCAGATCCAGACCCATCTAAGGTAGAGACATCCGCAGGTTCCACAGTTGAAGCATCTCGCGGCATACAGGATTCCAAATGGGTCTCAGTAGGGGCCTGCAAATCTGAAATATCGGGTATCAGGGGCTGCAAAAGGGCATGAATACCGGCGAACTGGCGACTAGCTTAGGAGAAGCGTTGTCAGCAGCTTTGGACCTAGGCGGCCTGTCTCCGTCTATCTTTGCGTTTTTTCGGAATGCCAATAGTCAGGTGGCTTACCGAAGCCATATCTGAGTAACTGAGTACCAAAATATTTAGAAGCGTAAATATACAGACGACGAATAGTCTGTTGTTTAAATAAGGCACAAAACCGACAGTGAGGTACGTCGTGCTCAGGGCCTAGGCATGGAATACAGTACGAATGAAAATCTTTATGAGGTATTTGCTTTCCACAAGAAATACAATTATTGACTTTTACTGACATCAGTTTAGAGCAAGAAAAAGTTTCCCCAATGGGGTACTTGACTTTAGTTGAAGTCTTCGGTTCTGAAACTCGAAAATAAGAAGTTATGTACTCACCATAACGTTCCATGTGAGTTGTACATCTCGCCTTCATTCTTCACTGATGGGTTTGGAGCCGATCCTTCGGCTCTGACACAGCCATTAGCTAGCTCAAGGTTTACCAGTTGCTCGCGATCAAGCCCCTTATCACATAATGCACTGCTGGAATTACCTCAGATCTTGTTTTCTGTGTGTACCATATCCCTGTAAAAGGACTACTTTCCTAAGAGAGGGAAAAAGGAAGGAATTGAATTACCAGGATGAGACCAGTGTCTAGGTCAACTGTCAGCCAGATGGGGGATGGAGGGAGGGACGTGAGAATGAAGGCGAGATAGAACAACTCACATGGAACGTTATGGTGAGTACATAACTTCTTAATGTGAAGTTATTTAATCTCGCCGTTCATTCTTCACTGATGGGTAGCGTCCCTAGCACCCCCAATCTTGGGTGGCTCACAGGAGTATATCCTTCAGGACCGCAGAACCAAAGGAAGCCCTGTCCCTGGAGGCCTTATCCACCTTGTAATGAGTGATAAAGGTATGAGGCTTAGACCAAGTGGCTGCAGCACAGATGTTGCCAATGGGCAATCTGGCTTGAAATGCAGAGGATGTAGAAACTGCTCTAGTTGAATGAGCTTTAATTCTATGTAGTAAGGGCATATCAGCTTCTGAATAAACACAGGTGATACAGTCAGATAGCACTTAGAAAAGGTTGTTTTACCCAGTGGTCTACCTTTCCTGGCTTCAGAAAAGGAAACACATATTTGGTCTGATTTTCTAAAATCTTTTGTCCTATCCAAATAATATCTGAGCTGTCTATGAACGTCTAGTTTGTGCAGCATATACTCTAGTTTGTTGGAATGGTTGGGGAAGAAGACTGGCAATTCAATGACTTGATTGATATTAGACTCAGAACAAACTTTAGTTAAAAAGGAAGTATTTGTCCTGAGAGATACTCTATCAGCATGAAATATCATATAAGGAAGTGTGATAGACTAGGCTTGAAGCTCTAACACTCTGCGGGCGGAAGTAATGGCCACTAGAAAAATGGTTTTCCACGACAAATATCTGAGATCATAAGATGATGCAGGTTCAAACGGGGGAAGAATTATGCGAGATAGCATGAAATTCAGATTCCAAGGGGAATAAGGAGTTTTTACTGAATGCCTCATGTGAAAGGTCCCTTTAAGAAAAGCCTTGGATAACTTGTGGGCCATAACATTTAGTCTGTCTACTCCAAGATGGAAACTGGATATGGCAGCTAACTGGACCCGAATTGTAGCAGCTTCCGCTCTTTCATTACAGATAACAGTTAAGAATTCCAATATAGATGTCAAAGGAGCGTGGAAAGGATCAATGTTCTGTTTGGAAGCCCAAATGGAAAAGCTCTTCCACTTACTACGATATAATCTCCTGGTGGAAGGTTTGTGAGAAAACAAAAGGATTTGCCTCGTGTCATAAGAAAGGTTGTAAAGCCTAGCTATGTGTGGAACTGGAGCAGCCAAGCTGTCAGCTTCAGGGACTGCAATGAAGGGTGGAGATCCCCTGATGGATGTGTCAGAGGTCCAGTCCAGAACTAGGTCCAGAATCCATGGATCCTCCAAGAGATGATGATAAAGAAATGGGAACCAAATCTGCCGAGGCCAATGGGGGGCTGTAAGAATCATGGTCCTTGCCAGCGACTTTGCTTTCTGTAAAAATCTTGGTATTAGCGGGACTGCAGGAAATGCATATAGGAGACCCGGGGACCAATTGTGTACGAATGCGTCTCTCGGGGTTGTCCCGGAGGGGGAATCAGGGCGGAGTAGCTTGTGCATTTGGTGTTGTGACTGGCAAAAAGGTCGCAGCAAGGCTGGCCCCATTTGCGGAACCACTCGTGTGGCAACAAAACTGCCCTGCTCAATGTCTGCTATCACGCTGGATCTCCTCGGGATGTGCGTTGCCAACAGAAAGCATTGAGATGACACAGCCCACTGCCAAACTCTGAGGGCTTCTTGGCAAAGAGAGTAAGACTTGGTCCCGCCCTGTTTGTTCAAACACCAGACCACTGACATGCTGTTTGTCTGAACTGCAATTGTCCCTAGAGGAAGAGAGTCCTGGAAGTACTGCAACACCATAAGTACTGCTCTCATCTCTAGAACATTGATATGCAGATGTGATTCTTGACCTGTCCATGTGCCTTGGGCAAGGGCGGCTCGTGCTACAGGACTGCAGCCCTCCCACCTAGAAACAAAAAGAAAACAAACCGTGAAACGAAAAATGTTACTTTTCACGAGTCCCTGAACTTGGACGCACTCAGACTGCCCCGCAGATGCCCAGGAATCTGTGCGGTGACGACCGCACAGAACAGAGGAGCTCCGGACTGCTTCATCAGCAGATAGGACCAATCAGGAGAGAGATGAGGTGAGTTTTAAGCTCTTGCGGGGGATTACATTCATCGCGGGCTTGGGACTTGGATTTCGAGCGGGCTACTTGCTGCTTCATGGAGGGTTTGGGACTTGAATTGCACTGCTGCTTCATGGATTTGGGTCTGGACACATTTAAACAGGGAGGTGTCTGTGTGTGTGTAAAATGCCCCAGTTGCTATATACTGGTGGCTACAGCAAACTCATGGTGGTGTGGTAGGGAATACCTCAGGCTTGAACCCTGTACCTTGTATGCAGGTGTTAAGGGCCTGAATCCCCTACCCACCACAATTTGTAAAAAAAATGCAGATTTTTGCCTCATATTTGATCTGTTCTATTCCTCATAATATCTGTGGTCTCTAAATGTTTAAATGCTTGATATTTGATGGTGCAGTGGTAGCATTGTTGCCTCACAGCTGCAGGTTCTCAGGTTTGATTCTTGGCTGGGTGCCTTCTGTGTGGGGTCTGCATCTTCTCCCTGTGTTTGTGTGGGTTTGCTTTTGTGTCCTCCCATGTTGTAAAGACATGTCTGCATTATTTCTTCCTGGGCCTCTGCTGAAAATTGTTTTTTTGTTCCAGGTCAGACTGTCCTGGTTAACAAATGTTAAATAAAATTGACAGGCATTTGAATTTCAGACTTCAGGTTTCTGAATGTTTAATTCCTTACATATTTGATGGTGCAGCGGTAGCATTGCTGCCTCACAGCTATAGGATTTCTGGTTTGAGTCTTGGCTGGGGTGGCTTCTGTGTGGAGTCTGCATCTCCTCCCTGTGTCTGTGTGGATTTGCTCTGGTGTCCTGCCATTTTACAAGGACATGTCTGCAGTATTTCTCCCTGGGCATCTGCTAAAAATTGTTTTTGTTCCGTCAGAAGTAAAATTGACAGGCATTTGAATTTCAGACTTCATATTCTTCAGAAAATACATAGTAACACAATCTTTTATTCTAGCAATTTTCTAAGTTTATAAGATGAATATTTGAAATTTGTCCCTATTTTTGGGAATGTATTCCCCCATTATTGGGTTTGTCCAGGTTTTTTGTGCTAAGGTTGACAGCTATGGCAAGAACTAAACTCACTGAATATGTTTGAGGGCCGTATTCCCTTATTACTGGGTTTGCCCAGGTGTTTTGTGCTAAGAGGTTGACAGCTATGGTGAGAACTGAATTCACTAAATGACAGCCATTTAAGTTGGTCTTCCTCTCTCTCACAAAGCAACTGATTTGGTGTAGTGGTATGTTGCTCTGACTGTTTTGTACAGGGACCTTGGCAGTAAAATGCATGGTGGTAACGCAGCATTTTATTCTAGCAACTTTCCAAGATTATACAAGCAATGTTTAATGTGTCCCTGGTTTCTGGGCTTTTGACCCCCCCCCTCCAATAAATTTTGGCTTTTTCCAGATTTCTTGTGCTGCGAAGCTGAGATGCAGTTGAGTACGGAGTACATTTTACAAGGAGCTGAGAGCTGCAGGGGAAGAGAAGTTTAGTGCTGCTTATGCTAAGTCTGCTTGCATTGTTATAGCACAACAGGTTGTGTACTTGCTTTTGATGCAGAAGGCTGTGGGTTCTACTCCCACAAAGGGTGGATGCTGCCGTACTGAGAATATCTTCCTTGGCGAAGACACTAAATATGAGCCTGTTATCAGTTTGCCATCCATTTACTATTGCAATATTATTTCTTATCATTTTTTTAATGTAATATAGGCAAGTCATTCCTCAGGGGCAACAGACACCATTTTTCGATGAAACCATGAAATATAAAAGTGTTTGCTAGCAGCAACCTCTTCATTAGTTACAGATTTCTTTAATGTGGAATTATTTAGATGACTTTTACTTCTTCAGAGATTGTGCATATTTACTGATAATGGTGGACTGTAGAATTGTGCACATTTACTGATAATGGTGGACTGTAGAAGTTTGAGTAGACTTTTATGATGGAAAAGTTCTGAACTGGGCAGTTTTGTCATTATGGGTGCATGCATTTTGTTTCATTGTTTACTGGAAAAAATGCTCTGAATTGGGCAGTTTTGTCATTATTGGTGCATGCGTTTTGTTTCATTGTTTAATAAATTTAAAACGCCCTCTAACAACTGTACTGTACTGTACAAGGAATATAATTTAGTTGCAATCAGGAAGGTGCATCAAAGAGCACATGTATGTTTCATATGCAAGAGGCCTATGATTTGAAAACAGCCCAGAATTAATCTTTATCTGCCACTAGCAAAATGTATTTTCTTTGAATGTGGGTTTCAATGCTGTTTCAATGAATGTGAGTTTCAAGGGCAGAGAAGTTTTAATGCCAAGTCTGTTTTCATTGTGAGACTGCATTGCTTTGTTTAGCAGATGTCTTAGTGTTTGTGCTGTAAAATGCAAAATAAAACTTTCAAATGAAGCCTAAATCATCATAGAAGTAAAGCAGTATGCACATTAGAGTTTATGGTAAATGGAGAGAAATAGCCAAGTAATGGATCATTGGAATGGCTGCAGGGGGAATGCTCCATTCGACCATGATTTTGTGAGGGGGAAGGATGGCAAACTCAGACAGCCCCAGCTCAACTATACCTCCCAAATGTCCAGATTTTCAAAGAATGAATAGATTTTTGCTTCTTATTTTTGGTTTGTTCCTCATACAATTTGTAGTTTTCTGGCAAATCATTTAGGAATTAAGTCACTAAATAATGACACACTGAGTTTCAGACTTCATAACCTTCAGAAAAATGTATGCTAAAGTAAGACCTGCTATTCTATCAACTGTCTCAGTTTATACAAGAGCAATTTTTAGTACTGTTTATATGTTTCCCCAATATATTTGGCCTTGTCCAGGTTTATTGTATTAACAGGTAGAGAGGTACATGCAAATAAATTGCTTTATTGAATTAGGCATAGCCAAACCTCTCAACTGTCCCCGATTTTGGCTCAAAATGTTGCTCTTCCCCCTAATAATCCCTCTGTAAAATAGCAATTTTAGAAAGAAAAAATGGAGGGTTTACAATTAAGAAATAACTGTAATAATCCGAGTTACAGATTACTTTTATTTCAGAAATGCATGTAGATTATTTTATTTTGTCAGCTGCTCATGTTAGCAGTACTAATATTAAAGTGTCCCTTCTTTGACAGGTTCACAGCTGTATTGTGTGGCTATTTTATATTTCTGCATCACTTTTTTGGTCCATTTTTCATAAAATTGTGGGGTTTTTTTTGGCAAATTAGTGACAAATCATTAAAGACTGAAGTTAGAAAATAATGACAGACATTTGAGTTTCAGATTTCATGCCCTTCAGAAAATTCATACTAATGCAAGACTTATTCTATTAACTTTCTAAGTTTATAAGAGCAATATTTAAAAATTGTCCTAATTTTTGGGCCTTTGCTTTGTCCAGATTTCTTGCTCTAAGGTTGAGAGGTATGACAAATGTGTCAGGGCCATCACAGTCAGCCAGAGACATTTCAAATTGTGACATACTTGTTGCACCCCACTCCCCCATGTAGTGACTCTGGATGTGTCCAAGCAAGGCAAGGAGTAGTTATGCAGTGTAAATGTGCAGAGTATCCCCCCATCCAAGGTAGACACAAGTACTACAGTGGCTTTTCATCTGTCCTTGACTTTGCAGAACGGTCTTGGTTTGTCATATTCTTGTACTGTTGATTTATGCTTATTACTCAAAGTGCCTGTTGCTCTGTGTTTAAGTAGCAATGCTTTAATGACTATCAGGTAAGCTTGTCTGAGATTGTAAGATGCAAGTAAGCTTTAATAAGCATACTATTAAAGAATTGCCAACATTGAAAGCCTTTATGTTGCTGCCATGCAGAGAATACTTAACTAGATAATGTATAAGCCTTGGGTATTGAAATGCATATGGCAGTATTTGTAATAAAGGACAGGGTGACAATATTTTAAGAAGCTCATTACACTTGTTGGAGACTTCCAGTCATCTCTGCAGGCTTTACCCGTAAACTAAACAGAATGCCAATCATGTGTGGTCCCATAACATGTACAGTAATCCTTTAAGCAATGTATCTTGAGCTTGTTTCTTGTTTAATTTTCATTTTTTACTTTGATTACTTTTTCCCCATGAAACAAGTAGACAGTTGTCAGGCAGCAGGTCTTTTTTGGATAAGAAACATTTTTACAAGTGGGTGTATCAGAGATTTCTACTTTCAGCATGTTACTTGGTACTTTAATAAAGCTGAATATAAATTATAATTAGAACTGCAGTGCAAGGAGACGTGGTTTGAGTGGAGTGCTGCTTGTTTTTCTTATACTATATTTTGACTGGCATTCCAGTAATGTATTTAAAAAGTTATTTATTTTTTCATGCCTCACAACCTTTTTGTTTCCATCTAGATATTAAGTAATGTGTGCAGCCAATGCATTGAAATATTTTTATTCTTCTACACTTCATTTTGTCTTGATTGGACTCTCATAATGACGGTTTGGCAACCAGGGCAGCGTATTTAAAGTTATTTTTTGTGGTTTTGAGCATAGCTCCTCCCCCTTCTGGTTGGCCACACCACTTCCCATTGACCCCACCCATTCAGCTGTCTCCTGCAGCCCCCCTTTGATTTGAAGTCACCAGCCACCACTGGCCTTGGGCAGTCTTTCCCTGAACATGTCCCCCCACCCTATCAGGGAAGCAGCATCTGTGGTCACAGTGGCTATCGGCGGGAGTAGTATAAATGGACGTCCTATTGTGACATGAATCGACGTCAACCACCAGTGAAGGTCTCTCTTGTAAGAATTTGTTATCACAATCATATGCTTCAGTGAAAGTTCCTGATAAGACCACTGAGTGAACAGTAGCCATTGAAGAATCTGCATATGCATCCTTGCTAATGGCATGGCTAAGATTGCTGCTGCCATCAAACCCAGTACTTTTAAGACCTCCGCTGCTGGAGCTCTGTCTTTCGACACCAGTGAGCTGACATGTTGGCGAAGAAGTGAGACCCTCTTGAATGGTAGACGTAGAGTGGTGGTTGAAGTGTCTAACTCTGCCCTGATAAAAATGATATGCTACGATGGCAACAAGGTAGAATTTTCTAAGTGGACAGTAATGCCTAACTCGTTGCAGAGTGTCAGAGTGGATTCTCTTGCCCAAATCAGTTGATGCCTGGTGGTGGAGGTAAGGAGCCAATCATCTAGGTACGGAAACAACTGGAATCTTAGACACCTCAGGTGAGCTGTGACCACTGCCATACATTTGGTGAACACTCTGGGGGCTGTAGTGAGACCAAAGGGCAGGGCTCGGAATTGATAGTGATCGTCTCCCAGCCGGAAACACAGATGATCTCTGGATGGCTTGGCCATCTTGATGTGATAGTATGCATCCTTGAGAGCGATCGAGCACATCCAATTGTCTTTCCCTAAAAATGGAAGTATGGACTGAAGCGTGACCATCCGGAACTTCTCTTTCTTGACAAATTGGTTGAGTCTGCTGAGGTCCAGAATGGGTCTCCAGTCCCCATGTTTTCTTTGGAACCAAAAAGAATCTCGAGTAAGTTCCAAATTCTGTTTGGTCTGCTGGGACTGGCTGGCTGACTCTCTGTTCTAGCAACTTGTGGGCCTCTATAGTTGCTTGTTCCCTGTGACTGGGTGGAACGTCCGAGATTCTCCTGACGGAAGTGGGAGGAGAGGAGAACGGTGTGAAATACCCTCTGGAAATGATACTTTGTACCCATCTGTCTCTTATTATGTCCTGCCAGGCTTCTGTGTACAAAGATAAGTGACCCAGACTGCCTCCAAAGCAGGACAGTCAGGCCTCCGCTCAGGAGCGCTGGTAGGGCTACCCAGAGAAATGATCTTTGTCGCCCTGCTGTTGCGGACCCCCTCTGCCACGAGGCCGAAGTCTTCCATTATAACCCCCTCCTCTGCCCCAATAGGGGGTTTCACCACGTGTGTCCTGAAAGCTCCTTGGGCTTTTCGGAACCACATCTTCCCTCCCCTTCGGAACCACATCTTCCCTCCCCTTTGGCCCTTGGGATAAGGCCGAGTAGGGGTGGAAAAACGGACTCCTATGGCAGACAGAGTCTTTCTCTCTTGCTCACACCTGGTCAATGTTTCCTTTACTTTAGGCCCCGAGAGAGATGAGCCGTCAAATGGGGTATTCACAAATGAAGACCTGAAAGGCTCCGCAAAGGAACAGAGGCGCATCCAGGAGTGTCTACGAAGGGCAACCCCTGTAACCACCGCCCTACTCGCTCCATCAGCTGCATACGATATGAGACGCATGGATGAGTTTACAAGTGAATTTAAGGTAGCAAGCTGGGTAGCAACTTTGTCGGAAGCACCTGCAGCTACCGTACCCTGAAGAGTATCTCAACTCCTTAAGGAGATCTCTCTGCAGTCTGGTAAAATGGGTCAAATAGTTCAGTGATCTAAGTGTGAAAGTGAACTAAACATGCGTTTCCCATATCTATCCATAATCCTAGACTCTCTGTTAGGAGGATGGATAGACAAGGACGTCACAGACATTTCCTTTTTGGTGGCTACCGCCACCACCATGGCATCAACAGGGACTCCCTTGGTCAAAAATTAGAAGTTATGTCCTTACCATAACGTTCCATGTGGAGTGTTCATCTCGCCTTTGTTCTTACACCTGGGTTCGGAGCCGATCTCGGCTCCGTGTCGGCCGCTTGCAAGCTCTGCATCGAGAAGAAGCTCGAGACTAACCTAACTCCCACAATCCCCCTCTGCCTTTACCTCAGATCTAGTTTGCAAACAAACCAGAAGTCAGAGAGAGAGCATATTCATGCAAAAACAAACATAACTGTACAAGCACTTATCCATATATATACATATATATACAAGATATACATATATATACAACCACTGCAAAAACAGAAGCCAAATAATCCAGACCAGGCACCAAACTGTACGTTCTTCCTGAGGGTGGGAATGTAAGAACAAAGGCGAGATGAACACTCCACATGGAACGTTATGGTAAGGACATAACTTCTAAATGTGAGTGTGTTCGATCTCGCCGTTTGTTCTTACACCTGGGTAGCGTCCCTAGCTCCATGTTCCTGAGGAACCCACGGGAGAACGTTCTTGAGCACAGTGGAACCAAAGGTTGCCCTGTCCCTAGAAACCCTGTCTACTTTGTAATGAGAGATGAATGTATGTGGTTTAGACCAAGTAGCAGCTGCACAAATAGTGTCTAATGGTAGGCGAGCTGCATGAGCCAGGGATGTAGACACTGATCTTGTAGAGTGTCCCTTGGGTTTGACAGGTAAAGTTTGTTTTGAAGAATCATAAATGAATATAATGCAATCAGTTAGCCATTTGGAAAGGGTTCGTTTAGTAACTGCTACACCTTTCCTGCTGTCAGCAAAAGCTACAAAAAGTTGATCAGATTTCCTGTGATCCTTTGTTCTATCCAAGTAAAATCTAAGTTGTCTATGGACATCCAACTTGTGTAACATACTCCAATTTATTGGAGTGATTTTTGAAAAAGGTAGGTAGTTCAATGGATTGATTAATGTTATTAATAGAGCAAACTTTGGGGAGAAAGGATGGATTAGTGCGAAGAGATACTCTGTCAGAGTGAAAGATCAGATAAAGGTGTTTAATGGAAAGAGCCTGAAGCTCAGATACTCGCCTAGCGGATGTAATGGCTACCAAGAAGAGGGTCTTCCACGACAAATACTTCAATGGACAAGAGGAGGCTGGCTCAAATGGAGGTAACATCAATTTAGATAATAAAAGGTTTAGATTCCAAGGAGATGTAGGAGTTCTAACTGGTGGTCTAATATGGAAAGATCCTTTTAAAAGGCCTTACAAAGTCTGTGAGCCATAATAGGTGCCCCACATTCTTCCACATGAAAGTTGGAAATGGCAGCCAATTGCACTCAAAGTGGCAGGAGAAGCTCCTTGGTGGAACAATTCTGTTAAAAACTCCAAGATCTTGTTTAACGGAGCTATGACAGGGTCCAAATGCTGTGTATTTGCCCAGAATACAAAACGCTTCCATTTACTAGTGTAGGTCTTAGTAGTGGAAGCTTTATGAGAAGCCACTAGTATATTCTGAACTGCAGGTGATAGAAGATCAGACCTGGCTAAGAAGGGAAGCGGAGCAGCCAAGCTGCTAGACAGAGTGACAAGAGCGAGGGGTGGGGAACCCCTGACGAGTGGGTCAGTAGATCTGGCTCTGGGTCCAGGATCCAGGGTCCCCGAATGCTGTGTGCCAGAAGAAAGGGGAACCAAATTTGACGAGGCCAGAATGGGGCAATGAGGATTATCGTCCTTTGCAGGTTGTTGGCTTTCTGCAGAAACTTTGCAATCAGGGGAAAGGGAGGAAAAGCGTACAGGAGACCCGGGGGCCAATCGTGCACCAGCGCGTCCCTGGGGACTTCCCCTGGAGGGGGTAATAGGGCAAAGTATCTCCTGCATTTGGCGTTCATTGTAGACGCAAAGAGATCGCAGGAAGGCTGGCCCCACTTGCGAAAAATCTTCTTCGCAACTGACTGTTTGAGGGACCACTCGTGAGGCAACAGGATTGCTCTGCTCAGCCTGTCGGCTATGACGTTGGATGACCCCGGGATGTGCGTTGCGATCAGAAAGCGACCCATGGACTCCGCCCATTGCCAGATTCTCATGGCCTCTCTGCATAGTTGATAAGACTTGGTTCCCCCTTGTTTGTTTATGTACCAGACTACAGACATGTTGTCTGTCTGAACTGCAATAGTCCCTAGAGGAAGAAGGGGAGCAAAGTGTTGCAACGCTAGAAACACTGCCCTCAACTCTAGAACATTGATGTGCAGATTGTACTCTAAATTGGTCCATTCGCCTTGGACTGTCTGTCCCTGAAAGATGCCCCCCTCCCTATCAGGGAAGCGTCCGTGGTCACCGTAGCTGTTGGCGTGGGTAGCACAAATGGTCTTCCGCTGGAAAAGTTGCAAGTCTGAAGCCACCAGGCTAGGTGCGATTTGCATGTATTTGTGATCAGAATTTCGTGTGTCAGAGGTAGCTGTTGGAACGACCATTGTGCAAACAGTAGCCATTGTAGAACTCTCATGTGCAGTCTTCCCAATGGCATCGCAATGAGAGAAGCTGCCATGAGACCCAAAACCTTCAGAACCAGTTTTGCTGGGGATTTTCTGGATGACAGAAGAAGAGATATGTGGCTTTGTAGTGAGGCTATCCTTTCTGGGGGAAGTCTTAGAATTAAATGATGCATATCCAATTCTGCTCCTATGAATGAGATACGCTGTGATGGCTGTAGTGAAGATTTTTCGAAATTTACGGAAATTCCGAGATGAACACAAAGCTGTAGTGTGTAATCCCTGGCCTGAATCAGCTGACGCTGGGTGGTGGCAGAAAGGAGCCAGTCGTCCAGATACGGAAACACCTGGAATCCGAGGCGTCTCAGGTGAGACGCCACCACTGCCATGCATTTGGTAAAAACCCTGGGGGCTGAGGTTAGACCAAAAGGCAGGGCTCGAAACTGAAAGTGGCTGGCTCCCAGCCGGAAGCGCAAGTGATCCCTGGACGCCCTGGCCATTTTGATGTGGTAGTAAGCGTCCTTCAGATCTATTGAGCACATCCAATCGTCCTTCTGTAAAATGGAAGGATCGATTGAAGCGTGACCATTCGAACTTTTCTTTCTTGACGAAGGTATTGAGATTGCTTAGGTCCAGAATCGGCCTCCAGTCCCCTGTCTTCTTTGGAACTAAAAAGAACCTTGAGTAAGTTCCGAATCCTCTTTGGTCCGCTGGGACTGGTTGGATGACTTTTTCTAGCAGCTTTGAAATTTCTATAGCTGCAGGGTCTCGCAGATGGGGCGGCACATCTGGGAGTCTTCTCATTGGAATGGGGGGTACTAGGAAGGGTATTCTGTAGCCTCTGGTAACAACGCTTTTTACCCAGTTGTCTGATGTAAGATTTTGCCAGGCCTGAGGGTATAAAGCTAAGCGACCCCCGACTGCCTCCAGAGCAGGACAGTCGGGCCTCCTCTCAGGAGTGCTGGAAAGGTTTTCCAGGGGGTGTATCCCTGTCACCTTGGTTTTGCGGACCCCCTCTGCCGCCAGGGCGGCGTCTTCCACCTCTGCCCCCTCCTCTGCCTCTAGAGGGGGCATCACCCTGTGTGCCTGGGAAAGATCCTTGGGGTTTTCAAAACCACATTTTTCCACCGCGTTGCCCTTTGGGGTACGGTCTGGATGGGGTGGAAAAACGGACTCCGACAGCAGACAGAGTCTTTCCCTCCTATTCACACCGGGTAAGGGTCTCCTTTACTTTGGGGCCAAAGAGAGTGGCACCGTCAAATGGGGCATTAGTAAAGGAAGACTTGAAGGCTTCCGCAAATGAACATAAGCGCATCCAGGATTGTCTACGAAGAGCAATCGCTGAAGCTGCTGCCCTACTCGATCCTTCGGCTGCATGAGATCAGCCTCATGGACGAGTTTACAATGGATGTAAGGGTATTGAGATGTGCTGTAACTTTCTCTGAAACAGCAGCATCTGTAGTACCCTGGAGGGTATCTCCCAACTCTTTGACTAGATCCCTCTGTAGTCGTGTGAAGTGGGTCAAATAGTTCAGGGATCGCATAGAAAAAGCCGCTGAACTAAAAATGTGCTTCCATCTGTCCATAGTCCTAGAATCTCTGTTACGGACATAGACAGATGAGGAAGATTCCCACATCTCCTTTTTCGTGGGCGCTGCCACCACCATAGCGTCCACTGGAACTCCCTTTGTTAGATAAGCCTTGTCTTGGGGTGCAGTAATATACTTATTAGGCTTTCTAGGGACTGGTTCCACCGTGTCAGGCGTCTCCCACGCCCTTCGAGCAATCAGCTCCATTAACTCATCAAAGGGCGGAGTGACCCAGGAGGAGGAAGGGCGAGCACCAAATGCCTTCAGCAAGACTGACTCATCCTCAGAAGGGGGGAGGGACTGCCAATCACCTCTCTGCTTTAGGATCTCCAAGATGTCAGAAAAAGAGACATCCTCTGAGGGTGACTTTGGGGACCCTTCTGACTCATCCAAGTCAGTGTCCGATGTCAACGATTCTTGTGGAGAATCTAAGTGTCTCCTCTTACACAATCTTTTCCTAGGGACTTCTTCGGGGGGAGCATCCAAAGAAGCCTCCGAGGAAGAGGGGGCACCCCTCCAGGGGTGGCTGAGACACAGGTGCTCGACGCTTAGATGTAGCCGTGGGTGCAGAGGAGGATAACGGTCCTTTATGGGGAGGAGAAGCTGTTTCTGCTGATGTGGTTGTCTGGGTAGACAACACCTTCCTCATGAGGTCGAAGGCCCCCGGGTCCCGAGTCGAGGTATCTCCCGGTTCCGAAGAAATGGGAAGAATCCCCGAAATAGGCACCGAAGGCATCGACCCCGAGGACGGAACAGAGTCGATCCGAGCCAAGGCCCCGAGAGGGAGCGTCGGAACCGAAACATCGGTCCGACTCTCGGTCCTGGAACCAAGGATGGATCTTCGGCTCCGAGACTCCGGTACCGGATCCGACGGAGTCGAGGTGAACGGAGCCGACCGAGAGAAGGATGGTTCTGGCACCGAGGGCTCCACAATCAGCAGAACAGCCTCTTCCGGCTCCGAAGACTGGACAGGTCTCGGAGGAGGAACAGATGGAGATAAGGGAAGGCCTTCAAGTCTCGACACCAATTGAGAGGAGACCGAGATGAGTTTGGATAAGGCCGTATTCTCCATTAACTTCTGCACCACGCGGTCTACATCGGTGTCAGAGAGGGGTCTGGAAGAGCGCATCGAAGGAATCGAAGACGGAGCCGACCTCAACAGTGTCGGGGGAGGGAGCTCCGTCACCGGTTCCAAGACTCGAGGCTCGGAAACTGACAACAGTTGAACACTCGGTCCCGAAGTCTGTGGAACCGGTGATCGAACTTTAACTGAAGAGCTCGGAGCCGATGACTTGGGCTCCGACGTCTTCGATTCCTTCGAGGATTTGGATGCCTGGTCTGAAGCATCCAGAGCCTCTTGAAAAGTAGGTTTTAAAAGACCCCTATCAATGAGTTACCTGCGCCTATCTGTCATGACCCTTCCACTGAAAGAATGACAAATTGAACAGTCTTCTTGCAGATGGAGAGGGCCAAGACAGTAGATGCAGGAAATAGAAGTTATGTCCTTACCATAACGTTCCATGTGGAGTGTTCATCTCGCCTTTGTTCTTACACATGGGTTCGGAGCCGATCCTCGGCTCCGTGTCCGCTGCAAGCTCTGCATCGAGAAGAAGCTCGAGACAACCTAATACCCACAATCCCCCTCTGCCTTTACCTCAGATCTAGTTTGCAAGCAAACCAGCAGTCAGAGAGAGAAACACTCATGCCAATATCACATATGCACAGATACTAAGAGTCTATATATATACATATATATATATGTATACATGCCAACTATATATACAACAACTGCAATGCAGAAGCAGAATGCCCCAGACCAGGCATAAAACTGAACGTTCTTCCTAAGGGTGGGAGGGTGGGAATGTAAGAACAAAGGCGAGATGAACACTCCACATGGAACGTTATGGTAAGGACATAACTTCTATATGTGATAGTGTTCAATCTCGCCGTTTGTTCTTACACATGGGTAGCGTCCCTAGCTCCTTGTTCCTGAGGAACTCACGGAAGGACGTTCTTGAGCACAGTGGAACCAAAGGTTGCCCTGTCCCTAGAAACCTTGTCTACCTTATAATGAGAAATGAATGTATGTGGTTTAGACCAAGTAGCAGCCGCACAAATAGCATCTAGTGGTA
Organism: Protopterus annectens; assembly: GCF_019279795.1. Lineage (NCBI taxonomy): Eukaryota > Metazoa > Chordata > Ceratodontiformes > Protopteridae > Protopterus > Protopterus annectens. The sequence goes on along the minus strand of NC_056729.1, from coordinate 1,428,634,300 downwards.
GGCGAGCTGCATGAGCCAGGGATGTAGACACTGACCTTGTGGAATGTCCTTTGGGTTTGTGCAAAAGAGTTTGATCTGTAGAATCATAGACATAGATGATACAATCAGTTAACCACTTAGAAAGAGTTATTTTAGTAACCGCTACTCCTTTTCTGTTATCAGCAAAGGCTACAAAAAGCTGATCAGATTTTCTGTGATATTTTGTTCTATCCAAGTAAAACCTTAGTTGTCTGTGGACATCTAATTTGTGCAACATATACTCCATTTTATTGAAGTGATTCTTGAAGAAAGTGGGTAATTCAATGGACTGGTTAATATTGTTAATAGAACAAACTTTAGGAAGGAAGGATGAATTAGTGCGAAGAGAAACTCTGTCAAAGTGAAAGATCAAATAAGGGTGTTTAATGGAGAGAGCTTGAAGTTCAGATACTCTCCTAGCGGATGTAATGGCTACTAAAAAGAGAGTCTTCCATGACAAAAATTTTAATGGGCAAGAGGAGGCTGGTTCAAAGGGGGACAGCATCAACTTAGATAATAATAAGTTTAGACTCCAAGGTGACGTAGGAGATCTAATTGGTGGTCTAATATGAAAAGACCCTTTTAAAAAGGCTTTACAAAGTCTGTGGGCCATAACTGGAGCCCCACATTCTTCCACATGGAAATTAGAAATGGCAGCCAACTGAACTCTTAATGTGGCAGGAGAAGCACCCTGATGGAACAATTCTGTTAAAAACTCTAATATTTTATTCAAAGGAGCTATAACAGGGTCCACTTGCTGTGTATTCACCCAGAATACAAAGCGCTTCCATTTACTAGTATATGTTTTAGTAGTGGAAGCTTTATGAGAAGCCACTAATATATTTTGAACTGCAGGCGAAAGAAGATCAGACCTGGCTAAGTTGGAATTGGAGCAGCCAAGCTGCTAGATGGAGGGACAAGAGCGAGGGGTGGGGAGCCCCTGACGAGTGAGTCAATAGATCTGGCTCTGGGTCCAGGATCCAGGGTCCCGCAATGCAGTGTGTCATGAGGAAGGGGAACCAAATTTGACGAGACCAGAATGGGGCAATGAGGATTATTGTCCTGTGTAGGTTGTTGGCTTTCTGGAGAAACTTTGAGATCAGGGGGAAGGGAGGAAATGCGTACAGGAGACCCGGGGCCAATCGTGAATCAGTGCGTCCCTGGGGACTTCCCTGGAGGGGTAATAGGGCAAAGTAGCTCCTGCATTTGGCGTTCATTGGAGACGCAAACAGATCGCAGGAAGGCTGGCCCCATGCGAAAAATCTTTTCGCAACTGACTGTTTTAGGGACCACTCGTGCGGTAACAGTATTGCTCTGCTCAGCCTGTCGGCTATGACGTTGGATGACCCGGGATGTGCGTTGCTATCAGAAAGCGACCCGTGGACTCCGCCCATTGCCAGATTCTCATGGCCTCTCTGCATAGCTGATAGGACTTGGTTCCCCCTTGCTTGTTTATGTACCAGACTACAGACATGTTGTCCGTCTGAACTGCAATAGTTCCCAGAGGAAGAAGGGGAGCAAAGTGTTGCAACGCTAGAAACACTGCCCTCAACTCTAGAACACTGATGTGCAGATTGTACTCTAAATTGGTCCATTCGCCTTGGACTGTCTGTCCCTGAAAGATGCCCCCCCACCCTATCAGGGAAGCGTCCGTGGTCACCATAGCTGTCGGAGTGGGTAGCACAAATGGTCTGCCCTTGGAAAGGTTGCAAGTCTGAAGCCACCAGTCAAGGTGTGATTTGCATGTGTTCGTTATAAGAATCTCGTGTGTCAGAGGTAGTTGTTGGAACGACCATTGTGCAAACAGTAGCCATTGTAGGACTCTCATGTGCAGTCTTCCCAAGGGTATTGCAATAAGAGAAGCTGACATGAGTCCCAAAACCTTCAGTACCAGTTTTGCTGGGGATTTCCTGGACAAAGAAGAAGACGATGTGAGTCTGAAGTGAAAGTATCCTTTCTGGAGGAAGTCTTAGAATTAACTGATGTGTATCTAATTCCGCTCCTATGAATAAGATACGCTGTGATGGCTGTAGTAAGGATTTTCGAAGTTTACGGAAATTCGAGGTGAATACACAGTTGAAGAGTGTAGTCTCTGGCCTGTACTAGTTGACGCTGGGTGGTGGCAGAAAGGAGCCAGTCGTCCAGATACGGAAACACCTGGAATCCTAGGCGTCTCAAGTGAGACGCTACCACTGCCATGCATTTGGTGAAGACCCTGGGGGCTGAGGTCAGACCAAAGGGCAGGGCTCGAAACTGAAAGTGACTGGCACCCAGCCGGAAGCGCAAATGATCTCTGGACGCCCTGGCCATTTTGATGTGGTAGTATGCATCCTTCAGATCTATTGAGCACATCCAGTCGTCCTTCTGTAAGAATGGAAGGATCGATTGAAGTGTGACCATTCGGAACTTTTCTTTCTTGACAAAAGTATTGAGGTCGCTTAGGTCCAGAATGGGCCTCCAGTCCCCTGTTTTCTTTGGAACTAAAAAGAACCTTGAGTAAGTTCCGAATCCTCTTTGGTCCGCTGGGACTGGTTGGATGACTTTTTTCTAGCAGCTTTGAAATTTCTATAGCTGCTGGCTCTCGCAGATGGGGCGGCACATCTGGGAGTCTTTTCTTTGGGATGGGATAGGATAGAAATGGTATATTGTAACCTCTGGTAACCACGCTTTTTACCCACTTGTCTGTAGTTATGTTATGCCAGGCCTGAGGGTATAAAGCTAAGCGACCCCCGACTGCCTCCAGAGCAGGACAGTCGGGCCTCCTCTCAGGAGTGCTGGAAAGGTTTACCAGGGAGTGTATCCCTGTCACCTTGATTCTGCAAACCCCCTCTGCCGCCAGGGCGGCGTCTTCCACCTCTGCCCCCTCCTCTGCCTCTAGAAGGGGCATCACCCTGTGTGCCTGGGAAAGATCCTTGGGGTTTTCGAAACCACATTTTTCCACCACGTTGCCCTTTGGGGTACGGTCTGGATGGGGTGGAAAAACGGACTCCGACAGCAGACAGAGTCTTTCCCTCCTGCTCACACCGAATAAGGGTCTCCTTTACTTTGGGGCCAAAAAGAGTGGCACCGTCAAATGGGGCGTTAGTAAAGGAAGACTTGAAGGCTTCCGCAAATGAACATAAGCGCATCCAGGATTGTCTGCGAAGAGCAATCGCTGAAGCTGCTGCCCTACTCGAACCTTCAGCTGCGTAAGAGATCAGCCTCATGGACGAGTTCACAATGGATGTAAGGGTATTAAGTTGCGCTGTCACTTTCTCTGAGACAGCAGCATCAGTAGTACCCTGGAGGGTATCTCCCAACTCTTTGACTAGATCCCTCTGTAGTCGTGTAAAGTGGGTCAAATAGTTCAGGGATCTCATGGAAAAAGCCGCTGAACTAAAAATGCGCTTCCCATACCTGTCCATCGTCCTAGAATCTTTATTAGGGGGATGGACAGATGAGGAAGATTCCGACATCTCCTTTTTCGTGGCCGCTGCCACCACCATAGCGTCCACTGGAACTCCTTTGTCAAGTAAGCCTTGTCCTGGGGTGCAGTGATATACTTATTAGGCTTCCTAGGGACTGGTTCCACTGTGTCAGGAGCCTCCCACCCTTGAGCAATAAGTTCCATTAATTCATCGAAGGCGGAGTGACCCAGGAGGAGGAAGGGCGAGCACCAAATGCCTTCAGCAAGACTGACTCATCCTCAGAAGGGGAAGGGACTGCCAGTCACCTCTCTGTTTCAGGATCTCCAATATGTCAGAAAAGAGACATCTTCTGAAGGTGACTTAGGGACCCTTCTGACTCATCCAAGTCAGTATCGGATGTCAAAGATTCTTGTGGAGAATCTAAGTGTCTCCTCTTACACAATCTTTTCCTAGGGACTTCTTCGTGGGGAGCATCCGAAGAAGCCTCCGAGGAAGAGGGGGCACCCTCCAGGGGTGGCTGAGACACCGGTGCTCGACGCTTGGATGTAGCCGTGGGTGCAGAGGAGGATAACGCCCTTTATGGGGAGGAGAGGTTGCTTCTACTGATGTGGTTGTCTGGGTAGACAACACCTTCCTCATGAGATCGAAGGCCCCTGGGTCCCGAGTCGAAGAATCTCCCAGTTCCGAAGAAATGGGAAGAATCCCCGAGACAGGCACCGAAGGCATCGACCCCGAGGACGGAGCCGAATCGATCCGCGCCGAGGCCCCGAGGGGAAGAGTCGGAACCGAAATGTCGGTTCGACTCTCAGCCCCGGAACCAAGGACAGATCGTCGGCTCCGAGACTCCGGTACCGGATCCGACGGAGTCGAGGTGAGAGGAACAGACCGAGAAAGAGACGGTTCTGGACCCGAGGGCTCCACAATCAGAAGATCAACCTCTTCCGGCTCCAAAGACTGGACAGGTCTCGGAGGAGGAATGGATGGAGACAATGGGAGGCCTTCAAGTTTCGACACCAACTGGGTGGAAACCGAAATAAGTTTGGATAGGGCCGAATGCTCCAATAACTTCTGCACCACACGATCCACATCGACATCGGAGAGCTTAGAAGAAGAACGGGTCGAAGGAACCGAAGACGGAGCCGACCTCAATAGAGTCGAGGGAGGGAGCTCCATCACCGGTTCCAAGACTCGAGGCTCGGGAACTGACAACAGTTGAACACTCGGCCCCGAAGTCTGTGGAACCGGTGATCTAACTTTACTCGAAGAGCTCGGAGCCGATGACTTGGGCTCCGACATCTTCGATTCCTTCGAGGATTTGGATGCCTGGTCTGAAGCATCCAGAGCCTCCTGAAAGGAAGGTTTTAATAACCCCCTGTCCATGAGTTTCCTGCGCCTATCTGTCATGACCCTCCCACTAAAAGAGTGACAAATTGAACAGTCCTCTTGTAAGTGGAGAGGGCCAAGGCAGTAGACACAGGAACTATGGTTGTCAGTAACTGACATTTTTTGGCCACACTGGCAACGTTTAAAACCTGATTTAATTTTCTCAGACATCTTAAAGAAGAGAAAAAAGGTCAAGTCCAGTAGAGAGACAAATCCAGTAAAAAAAGTCGAATCCGATATATAAGTCAGTCCGGTTGTCAAATTCAAGTAAGGGGTGGAAGGCCCCGAAAAACTCTAACAAGTTTAAATAAACTTAACGGTACCGAGTATTTCTACCTTACCACACACACATACACTATGTCACCAAAAAGTAATTTTAGAATAATTTTTTCTCAAAAAATAACAATAATAAAGTTATTTCTTATCTGAAGTTGCTCGAGCTAGATCCCAGTGATGCGAATGCAGCAGCGGCAAACTAGATCTGAGGTAAAGGCAGAGGGGGATTGTGGGTATTAGGTTGTCTCGAGCTTCTTCTCGATGCAGAGCTTGCAAGCAGCCGACACGGAGCCGAGGATCGGCTCCGAACCCATGTGTAAGAACAAACGGCGAGATTGAACACTATCACATCTATGGTTGTCAGTAACTGACATCTTTTGCCCACATTGGCAACGTTTAAACCCAGATTTAGCTTTCTCAGACATCTTAAGTAAAGCTAACAATAAGGAGTGAAAGTGAAGTCCAGTAGGTATGTCCAATCCGGTAATTTTGTCAAATCCAGTAAAAAGAATATCTATCCGGTAGTCAATCCAGTAAAGGGTGAAGATAGGCCCCGAGGAAAACTCTAATAAAGTTTAAAATAACTTTAAACGGAACCGAGAATTCCTCGAAACAGTATCACACACACACACAGCCACTAAATAACTTTTTGGAAAAAAATAATTCTTAAGAAATACAAGAAAAAATATTTAAATCTTAGCTTTAGGTGCTCGAGCTCGATCAAGTGATGCGAACGCTGCAGCGGCAAACTAGATCTGAGGTAAAGGCAGAGGGGAATTGTGGGAGTTAGGTTAGTCTCTAGCTTCTTCTCGATGCAGAGCTTGCAAGCGGCCGACACGGAGCCGAGATCGGCTCCGAACCCAGGTGTAAGAACAAACGGCGAGATCGAACACTCTCACATGGACTTACTACAGGGGCAGAAATTAACTTGTTAAGCCTCCTACGGACAGGTTCCATAGATTCCAGTGACTCCCACGCTCTACGAGAGATCAGGTCCATAAGCTCATCACAGGGCGAAGACACCCAAGAGGTGGAAGGTTGAGAACCAAAAGCCTTCAGGAGAACTGACTCATCCCTCAGTAGGGTTTTTGGAAAGCCAATCACCCCTCTACCTACGGATCTCGAGTATCTCCGCAAAGGAAATATCCTTGGGGGGGGGGGGTCGGGGGGACCCTTCTGACTCATCTAAGTCAGATGTCAAAGACTTCTGTGGGGAGTCCAGGTGCCTCCTCTTGCACACACTCTTTCTGGGAACCTCCTCAGCAGGAACGTCCGGGGAAGTCTCAGAAGAGCAGGAAGCACCCAGTGGGGCTACCTGAGGCTCAGGGTCTCTACGCTTGGAGCCGATGGAAACAGAAGTGGACACATGCGCCTTAGGGGAAGAAGAGACCAATCCTGACGTCGAGAAAGTCTTAGGAGACAATACTCACCTCATGGCTTCAGAGGCATCACGGCTCTGATGGGAAGGATTCGAAGGACCCGAAGGAACTTCAAGCCCCTCCCGCACTGAGGCTGTGGGCTCAGAGCCCGAGGTAGGAACCATGCTCACCCGAGAGGAGGAGTCGGCACCGACAAGTCGGTGCAACTATCCTCCCTGAACCCGACAGTAGAATGTCAGCTCCTAGAGTCCCCAGTTGGTGCCGAGGACGTCAGAGCAGATGGTACCGATAACACTGGAACAGGTGTCGGCTCCAAAGGCTCTTCGATCATCAGGTCAGCCTCCTCCGGCTCCAAAATCCAAGTACGACTCGGAGGAGGAACAGTCAATTCCGGGGTGATGGCCTTTGGCTACGACGCTAGGGTCAGAGCAGACAGCAATTTAGCTAGGCCTGGTGCTCTTAACAGCTTCTGCACCAGTCGATCAATGTCCAGATCAGAAAGACTAACAGAGGACCTAGACGAGTGCACCGATGGTGCAGATTGGAGAATAGGAGACAATGGCAACTTTGATACTGGCTCCAGAACAGTGGACCGGATCCGAGAAGAAGGGACACTCAGCTCCAAGAACTGTGGAGCCGATGACCCAGCATCCTCACTCTTTTTAGATTTTTTTGTGGCTTTTGAGTTTCCTGAGGATTTGGAAGAACAAGAGGACTTACTGGCCCCATCCTGGTCACTCAACGCCAAGACAAAAGGTTGTTTTAGTAAAGCCCTGTCCACTAATTTCCTCTTCCTTTCTAATGTAACCCTGGAAGAAAAGGAGTACAGCTCAGCAAGCTCCTCGTGGTGCCCTGCAGAGTCCTACAAGTGGCCGAGAGACAAAAGAGAGACTTTGGACTTAAGTATTTTTTTTTTGCTTGTTGTTTCCCTGAAACGCTAATCCCGCCTGAAACATGGCTTTTCAGTGCTTCTGTGGATCCCTAGTGATATCTGCGCATTGCTTACTGTACTTATTTCTTTGTTGCACTTGAAAACGTTACTGTTTGTCGTTTTTGCATTTAAGTTACCTGCAACACAGTCGCAGGCTACACACTCAAGTGCGCTAGCCTCCTCTGTGTATTTAAAGTAATTTAAGCTCTGCATTTCTGTTGTTTCTGAGAAAAAAAAATCCTTGTTTTCCCGCCTTTCTGAACTAGTCTAGTCCAGTTTTCAGGCTTTGCTGAATCCAGGACTGTGATAAAGGTTCCTGTGTTGCCCATATCATACTTGGATAATTAGGTGGTTTCCTTGTTCACTGTGAGAGAGGGAACTCTGAGCAGCCTATCTGTCCCTGTAGGAGGTCCCAGCATAGCAACTTGTAGCTCATTAGCCATTTTGGGCTAATTTCTATCTTTTTGATCTCCCTGGTATAAAAAAAACACTTAGCGCGGTTTTGCGCTTGTATACAGCTCAGCAAGCTCCTCGTGGTGCCATGCAAAGTCCTACAAGCGGCCAAGAGACAAAAGAGAGACTTTGGATTTGATTAAGTATTGATTTTGCTAGTTGTTTCCCTGAAACGCTAATCCCACCTAAAATGCGGCTTTTGACTGCTTCTGTGGATCCCTAGTGATATCTGCATTGCTTACTGTACTTATTTCTTTGTTGCACTTGAAAAAAGTTACTGTTTGTCGGTTTTGCATTTAAGTTACCTGTAACACAGTCGCAGGCTACACACTCAAGTGCACTAGCCTCCTCTGTGTATTTAAAGTAATTTAAGGTCTGCATTTCTGCTGTTTCTGAAAAAAAAAAAAACACAAAAAACTTCTTGTTTTCCCATCTTTCTGAACTAGTCTAGTCCAGTTTTCAGGCTTTGCTGAATCCAGGACTGTGGTAAAGGTTCCTGTGTTGCCCATATCATACTTGGATAGTTAGGTGGCTTCCTTGTTCACTGTGAGAGGGGGAACTCTGAGCAGCCTATCTGTCCCTGTAGGAGTGGTCCCAGCCCAGCAACTTGTAGCTCATTAGCCATTTTGGGCTAATTTCTATCCTTTTAATCTCCCTGGTATAAAAACCGCTTAGTGAGGGTTTGCGCACCGCTGTTTAGCTGTGGTTAAACTATTCCAGGCTCCACAAAGTCTGCACTTCTTTTTTCCCTTGAAACTTGATACACTTCAACCCAGCACTAGAAATAAGGCAATTTAAGACCGGCACTTACTAAAACTCACTAAAACTAGCACTAGCTTACAGCTGGCACTTCAGCCCTATACTCAGGAAGTATAAGGCTCTTTACTCATCCATCAGCAATACAGTACAAACCATCTACTCAGGCATGTTCAAGGGAGAGCTTCAGGTGTACTCTCCAGTCCAGCTGGTGAATCTGGGCATCCTGAGGCAATGTTACAATTGCCTCATGTACACAGACACCCCCCTCCTCCTCCCAACCAACACAAACATATGTGAGAGATGCATACACAGCCAAGCTGGAGGCTAAGCTCTCTCAACCCACGACGGGATCATGCAGTCACAAGGAGAAGGGCAACACTAGCATCACATTACCAGACTCACATAGACCAGCCATAGCTGCACCAGCAAACAACTCTCAGAAACACGCAAAAACATACTCGGAGGCTCTAAATACGAACCTGCCTAAACAACAGAGACCTCCTAAGCATACACTCAAGCAACCCCCACTCCACAACAGAAACCAGGTAACACATACATCACAACTTCAGTTTGCCAAGCAAAAACAGCCCCTAAGGCTAAATAACACACCTAACACACTAGTAGTCGGTGATTCTATCATCAGGCACACAGACGTCCCACTCACTAGACTGAACAAGGAGAAGGTTACCGTAAGCTGCCTGTCAGGTGCCAGAATCCACCACATAACACATGCACTCAGGTCACTCCACAACAAGTACAGATATGACTCTGTCATTGTACATGTTGGCGTAAATGACCTGAGACGTACCTCTCTGACCATGTAGCCCAGGCAGGTATGACTCTGACTCTGAGTAGCATCCTGCCCTCACCCAAAATGATGCCAGCATACGAAGAAAAAAATGATCAGTTTCAACAATTGGTTAAACTACTGGTGTCATTCAAAGGGGACACAGTACTTGTCAGCCTGAGACGACATGCTTGACAAGCCACGTTGCTTCGCCAGAGACAGCTTGCACCTGTCACCCCTGGGCTTTCAAATACTGGCCAAGACTCTTGCCGCCCCAATACTGCCTTTTTTTAGGCAAGGCTCAAAAGACAAACCTGCCTCCATAAACAACAATAATAAACAAAAACTGAGGGTAATGCTGCTCAATGCCAGAAGTCTAAATCTCAAAATGCACGCACTCAAGGCTCTCCTTAGTATGGAAGAAATCGACGTATGTACAGTGACAGAAACCTGGTTCAAGGCTCCAGAGAGCACCCCAGCACTATCAGGCTACAACTCCTACCATACCTTTAGGTCCCAAAACCAGGACCGGAACACAAAAGGAGAGGGTGTGTCCATATTCATCAAGAACAACCACACCTCCAGGCTAGTAGCACAGCACTCAGAATCTGAGACCATCCAAGTACAATTGACAGCGGGTAAATTGACTGTTCAATATAGCTTGCTACAGATCTCCCACCTTGTCTCAGGACCCTCACGCAACATTCCTGAGAACATTAGAAAGTATGAAGATTCTACCCAACACCATGCTACTGGGTGACTTCAACTATCCAAAGATTGACTGGGAAAACTACTCAAGTTCAAACGCCCTAGCCCAACGCTTCCTTGAGTTTATAAACTCAAATGCCCTGGAACAGCCGGTCACCACTCCCACAAGAGGTGACAACATACTGGTCCTGGTCATCACCAACATGGGGAACCTATGTTCCACACCTGAGGAAAACTCGTCATTGGTAAGATCAGATCACAAACTAATCACACTGGACATCCACATCCCGACCCCCCCCCACAGTCAAGGAAATCAAGGTAAAAAACTTATCTAAAGCCAACTTCACACTCCTCAAGACCGAGGTGGGAAGTTTCAAAACTCCCAATCAAATGGAAAATGATGAGCCATCGGCAGAATCCTTTACAAGCACATTCTATGAGCACCTTCAAGAATGCATGGACCGAGCCATCCCAAGTAAAACCAAGACCAACTCCTCAAAAAAGAGGACGCCAGTCTGGTGGACCCCGGCCATAAATAAACTTTACAACAGAAGGAGGAAACTCCTGCAAGATAAAACAAAATCCCAAAATAAGAAGGCATCTCTGATTAACATAAGTAAAAAACTGCGCTCCCTCATTAAATCATCCAAGGCCAACTTCGAAAGAAAAATAGCCAATGACTCTAAGGATAACCACAAGGCCTTCTTTAACTATGTCAAGAGTCTACAGGCAAACTCTCAGATATGCTCCGTGCTAGTGCATAATGGCCATAAATACAATGAACCAACCGACATTGCCAACATCCTGGCTGACTAGTTCAGTGCAAACTTCACCCCCCCCCCTCCACCAAAGGGGCTAGCACCCATCCCAGTAGAATGTGGCACTCCAGATATCTCAGACACACAAGTAAAGACAGCCCTTGCAATGGCCAAAAACACAGCATCAATGGGATCAGATGGTATCCCAGGTTGCGTCTTACACGAGCTTCAAAATGAACTAACCCTCCATCTCAAAACACTATTCAAGCTCAGCCTCTCTACAGGCTATGTACCCAAAGAATGGCGTACAGCAACAGTCATACCACTCCACAAAGGTGGTGCCACAACTGACCCTGGGAACTATCGCCCTATAAGCTTGACTAGCTTGGTCTGCAAAGCCATGGAATGCATTGTGACGGACCTCATTAACAGGGACATTGGGAACTTCCAGACACAGGAACCCACCCAGTTCGGCTTTGTTAAAGGCAGATCTTGCCTCCTGAACTTGGTCGACTTCTTCGAAACAGTCACCAAGGCCAAAGATAAAGGGAACATGGTCCACACAGCATATCTGGACCTCGATAAGGCATTCGACACCATCCCACACTCAGAAATCATAGACAAACTCACCAGCTTAAATATCAACTCCCATGTCACGAGATGGGTTGCAAATTGGCTCTCAGACAGAACCCACACGATAAGAGTGGCAGGCTCCATGTCTGACTCTAAACCAGTCACAAGCGGAGTCCCACAGGGGTCAGTCCTGGGACCCCTCCTGTTCAGTATATATTTCTCCAAAGTACAGGCAAATGCGGAGGGACTGTGGCTAATTAACAGATGACTGTAAATTGGGTGCAATAATTGACTCTCCAGCTGGCACAGACATCCTGCAAAAGGGTCTCTCGGAGACAAACACCTGGTGTCAAAGTCAGGGCCTCAAGCTAAATGCCAAAAAATGCATAGTAATCCCATTTGGGATAAACAAAGTACCTACAACCTACCACATAGATGCGAATTCACTAAGTACAGAAGAAGTAATTAGGGACCTGGGTACCCAAGTAGATAGATTGCTCTCCTTTGAGAACCATATAGCCAAAACGGTCAGGAAATCCTTCTATGTGACACACCTAATCACAAAGGGTTTCTCATCCAGATCCAAGGAGGTGATTGTGCCCCTTTACTCTTCACTCATTAGGCCCATTATACAGTACAATGCCCCATTTGGGATGTACCTCACTAGACACCTGCAACAACTAGAAAGACAACAGAAGTACCTCACTAAGAGGATTAAGGGCCTTAAACAATTACCCTATGAAGCAAGACTAAAAAAGCTCCAGCTCTTCTCAGTCGCTTACCGTCTACTCAGAGGTGACCTATGCCTGACCTATAGGGCCATGTCAAACCCTGAACTAATGGACATGCTTCACCTCAAAAAAATGAGATCCCTCAGAACCACTCGTTCTAGCGACTTGAACCTATGCACAACAATAAACAGGACATACTGGAGGGATAGATTCCTGCCCCAGCGACTCCCCTCACTCGGAATAGAATCTCAATACATATTCGACAGAGCTCCACTCTGACCCTCTTCAAAAGAAATCTTGATGAGTGGATGGGTAATCGTAAGTTCAACCCTGGGATCACTTCAGGAGCCCTGTTAGACAGAGGCCCAGGTTACTAATCTAATGGGGAGGTGAAAGCCATCACTCTGTGGCTAGGCTTATAAATACCCCTGGGCAGATAGCCTAGTACTTACCTATGAACCTACGAGTGACATATGCTGCATGACTCTTGCAAGTGAAGAGCTCCTAGACAGTATACACATTGCACATGAGTATCAGTAACGAACATCTTTTTGTCCGCAATCTGGGCATTTTTTGAACTCAGACTTTGGATGCTTTTGTTTTTCCTCAGACATGTCCAATAACCAAAACCACTATCCACAATAACGAAGCCAAAGTGCTAGGAGCACAACCACCAATAAACATTGAAACAATGGCCCAAAAGAAAAGGGGGCCAAAAATTAGCTAAATAGTATTAAGCCCTCAAACTAATACTAAAAGTCTAATCTAACTACCAATACACACTACTACCAGAAGTAGACCAACACGAGACCACTATGAAAAACACACCAAATATAGTATTAACAGGGAAGGGGGCTATAAAAACTATCCTAACAAGTGAACTACAAGTATATATTTTTCTAATAGAAGAAAAGATAGAAAACTTGCGATTTTTTTGAATAAACTATGAAGATTTAGGCTCGAGCAAGCTGGAACCACCGAGATCCGTGCTGCAGCAAACTAGATCTGAGGTAATTCCAGCAGTGCATTATGGGATAAGGGGCTTGGTCTCTAGCAACTGGTAAACCTTGAGCTTGCTAACGGCCATGTCGGAGCTGGGGGATCGGCTCCGAAACCATCAGTGAAGAATGAACGGCGAGATTTAACAACTTCACATCGAAAATTTCAGAAGTCGGCCGACCAGCACTTGCGAACTGCTTCTGCTTCAGGCACCGCATGGTAAGAAAGACTGATGTAATGGTGTCGGCTGCATGCTTTATACCCCTGACTACCTGACGTCATGGAAGATGGGACAACAACCGATACAGGACCCAAGACTTTGATAATGAGGCTGACTGAGGGCTATTGCAAGCAGATAACCTAAATGTGACGACTGCAACTGTGAAACGCGAAGAACATCCACCTAGCTGAGGTGATAGCCAATAAAAAGGCAGTCTTCCAAGATAAGAATTTTAATTCAGCAGAAGCTTCTGGTTCAAAGGGGGGTAGTGTCAATTTTTCCGGAACAAAACTGAAGTCTCATGGAGGTATGGACTGTCTCCTGGGAGGTCTGATGTGAATCACCCCCCTAAGAAATTTCATCGTGGGGTGAGAAAAGATAGGAGGAAGAATAGGAATGTGGGCTGAAATGGCAGAGACGTGACTTTTGATGGAAGAAAAGGTTAGGCATCTGTCAACCAGGGAAGCCAAGTAATCTAAAATGGCAGATACTGGCCGAGTTATATTGAGGTCTTGCTGATGACGTCAAATGGAGAATCTTTTCCACTTGGTTGTGTATGACTTCCTAGTACTAGGCTTTCTAGCCTCTGTGAGAATGTTTTGAGCTTGTCTGCGTAGGGCAAGCTCAGAGGAGTATGCTGGAGGATTATCCAGGCTGAGAATTTGAAAGTCTGCAGGTTAGGATGCACAAACCTCCCCTTGTTGAGTCAGAAGTTCCACTCTCTGAGGTAAACACCATGGATTTTCATTACTTAAACTTAGCAGCAGAGGATACCAGTACTGCATGGGCCAATCTGGGACTATCAAAATGACCCTTGGGCCTTCTTCCCTGATTTTTAGGAGGACCCGTGGAAAAAGAGGAAGGGGAGAAAAAGCATAAAGGAAAAGGTGGCTCCAAAGGAAGGAGAAAACAAATGTCCTCCAGGCTGTGGGTAGTTTGCTCTTGGAACAGAAACTTTTCAGTTACGCATTTACTTTGGTGGCAAAGAGGGTCTATCTGTGGGATCCCCAGTTCTGGACTATGCTGAGAAATGTTTCCCAGGGCAGATGCCACTTGTGAGGATCCATCGGGTTCCTGCTGAGATGATCTGCTAGAGTGTTTTGAGTCCCAGGGAGGTGCTGTGCAATCAGTTGCAACCCCAGAGTGTGAGCTGTCACCAAAACCTGCACAGCCAGTCAACAAAGAGGCTAAGAGTGAGTGCCCCCTTGCTTGTTTCTGTACAACACAAATGTGGTGTTGTCTGTTTTGACTGGCAGGACCCCTTGGTTTCTACTGTTCTTTAAAAGCTAATAGGCTCTTTTGAACTGTCATCTCATCTTTCCAATTTATGTGCCTGTGTCTGAACGGATTTTTCCCAACTGCCTTGGGATTGAAGGTGTTGGAAATGAGCCCCCCCAGGCTACTTCTGAAGCATCTGTGGTCAAAGATTGGCTTTGAGGGGTGAACCTGAAGGGGACACCCAGGTTAAGGGCACAGGCCCTGTCCACCACGCATATGCCTCCTTGAGGCAAGGGATCAGTTAAATTTCTATTTCCAGGGACAATGCGTGCTAGCACCACAGATTCTTGAGGTACCACTGGAGCTTCCTCATGTGTAGTCTGGCTAGAGGGATCAAGAGGATACAAGATGCTATGTAGCCTAATGCTCTGAGGAATTCCCTTGGCTGTGAGGCATTGTCTCTGCATAAAGTTTTGGAAGTATTGAGTCAGGAAGGAAGGCCTTTTGAAGGGAGGAATCCAGAACAGCCTCCAGGAAAACTATCCTGGTGGATGGGTCTGTGCTGGATTTCAGAAGAATTAAGGTGAACTCCAAAGGAGGTGAGGACCTCCTGAGTAAAGGCCAGATCTTTGAGAAGCATTGACCAATTCTTGGTTTGAATGATGCAGTTGTCTAGAAAGGGGTAAATCTGGATCCGTCTTGTTCTGTAGAAGGGAATCATAGGAGCTAAACATTTTGTGAAGACCATGGGAGCAGTAGATAAGCCAAAGGGCAGTGCAGAGAATTGAAAGTGCCTGGTACCCACTCTGAAACCAATGACATTTCTACAAGATTCCTCTACAGGAATGTGCAAGTAAGCACCTGTTAGGTCTAAGGTGACCATTAAGGCTGGAGCGGCTATTATGGAAGAAATTTTTGAAGAGTCAACATTTTAAATTTTGATACTAGCAGGGAATGATTGAGGGTGGACAGGTCTAGAATTGGGTGGCAAGAGTCTTCCTTTCTGGCAACTAGGAAAAGCCTGGAATAGAATCCCTTCCTCTTTGGTGTTTTGGTACCACTGAGCCCTGTGAGCATAGTTTGTGACGCTGAGAAATGGCATCTGCTGTTTGATTCTGTGGGATATCCAAGTAACCTGAATATCTTAATGGCTCTTTGAAAGTGAGCGTATAACCATCTGCGATACCTTTCAGAACTCATTTGTCTGAAGTAACGAGGACCAATTTTTTTTTTTTTTTTTTTTAACAAGGATAGCTTTCCTCCTATCTTTTCTGGAGACAGTGGGGGGGGGGGCAGGTAGGGGAAAGGAAGAGTCACTGCTGCTCTCTGCTAGGGCCCTGCAGCCTACAACTCCCCATGGCTGGAGGTTCCTGAGAACCAATACCTGGGCCTTTGTGATTGGTGCTGTATTTGAGGCCTTTCCCCCAGAGGTTTCCTCTGGCTGCCTTTTGACTGACAGGGAAAAAAACAGCGTTTAGTGGGAAAACCCCTACTAAACCTAGGAGGTTTAACATGGAGAAGTCCTTGACAGTTTTCACAGATTTTGCTTTATCTTCCATCTTTCTGAGCACAGCCTCAGCTTTTGGCCCAAACAGGAAGTCCTTATCGAGGCGTGCATCTAGAAGTTTGGATTTGATATGGTCTGGTAGGGTATGATCCCTAAGTTAAGCATGTCGTCTAATGACAGACCCAGATACAGCAACTCAGTTAGAGACCTCCATAGCATCACAGTCACAGTGTAATGACAGTCTCGCCACCTGGGGTCTGGAATGCCAAAGAGTCAACATTTCTTTGGAAATGTTCTTGTCCACCAAGGTGGATATCTCTTGCTGCATTTTGTCTAAAATACTTTATTGGTATTTTATCATATGAAGCTGGCAGTTAAGGGTCATCATGGCTATGGTAGCAGAAGTGTACAATTTTTTTTTTTTTTTTTTACCAAACCCATCAATGGCCCTACTTTCTCTGTCAGCAGGTAAAGGGTTTTTTGAACAGCTGGCTCTTACTCTCTTGGGACCTGGAGTGACACCCTCTGGAGCAGCAAAAGGATTTTTGAAAACATATTTATGCGAGACCAGCACCCTGTAAACCCTGTCCGTTTTTCTAGAGGATGGAGATACAGAATATGGATTCAGGGAATAATCCATAAAAACATCCTCTACCTCTTCCAATACATGAGAAATAACCAAAGGTTTGTGTTCCAGGAATTTAAGGAACTCTTTAACCCTCTTTTTAGACTGTGGGTATTTCTGTGCCTCCCACTGGAAATCTTCCCTCATGGCATGGAGTGCTTCCCCAAAAATATGTCTTCAGAAGGTGAATCTGAAGGAAGATTCTCTTAAGAATCTAAACCTTCAAAAGAGGTAAGGAAGGGTCCCCACCGCAAAGACAGACTCCTCCTGGTCAGAATCCTCATCTGAATCAAGGAGTTCAGAGAAAACTTCAGGGCTAGGATCCCTCTTCCTTTTCCCAAGGGAAGACTCCAAATCGGGTTCCATAGCTCTTACTAAGGAGATAAGATCTTCAGCTAACCTGACCAGGTCTTGCTGATATCCTAGTGCTTGGGAGCCAGTAGGCCTAGGCATAGGACATGAGGTACAACCCTTCTTAGAAGTAGCTTTGGCCTTGGACCTAGGTACGTCCACAATCCTGGCGCCAGTCTCGCTGAGAACCACCACCGATGCAGGCTGACACCTCAAAGGAACACTGCTGGTAAAGATCACTCATCGGAAGCAGGTCTGCTAAGTGACTCCAGACCTGACTGATGAACTGATAGCCAAGTCTCAAGTAGAAGCTGAGGGCTCGACTGCATGTCGACTCCACCACCTCGGTCACAGAAGGGGGCTGCAAAAGCAGTTTGCCTTCCTCAATGATAACGAGCCTTGGGGGCTAGCAGATGAACGGTTATCATCCAAGGTCCTAAACTTGGATCTTTATTCCTTGTCCTTCCTACACTTAGAGAGCTCAACCTCGGGATGATCGGCAGATGCCATCAGACGATGTGAGATAGATGGGAGACTAAGATGCCTCGCTAAGATTTCAGCCCTATATATGATAGTCCTAGAATTAAAACATGTGCAAAAACAATAATTAGGGAAGTCATGACACGGGCCTAGGTAGCTGACACAATGTATGAACGTCTCAGTGTGGGATTTGCTTTCCACAGCAGAGACAATTAACCTTATCTGACGTGGGTTAAAGGAAGAGTTTTCCCTAACGAGGTACTCAGCTTTAGACAACTTCTCTCTGGTGTGGACCTACCAACACACACCGATGGCAAGAAAAGACTGATGTCATGACGTCAGCTGTCTCCTTTTGTACCCAAGCATAAGGACATCAGGATAGGATTGCTGTTAGCCTTAGGAGGAGGGAGATTTTTGCTCTGATAGTGGGGCCAGCCAAGGACTTCCACAGCAAGAAATACCACAAGTCAGAACTGCAATAACGAAACACAAAGAACATCAGTCTACCAATGTTCGGCAAATGTGCGCATCCAGGACAACTCAGTGGCCTGGAAAAAAACTTTTCTTACTGAAAAACAGGTAAAGATCATTGGAGGGGGGGGGACACAGAGAAATATAAACTTATGAAGACTAGCTTACTGGAATGTGTCTTCCCTTACTGTTACATAAGAATGCATTACACAATGTTTAGGGATCAGAGAGAGAAGTGTTAACAATGAGATTATTAAGAGAGACTTTTAGAACTCCATCCTAAAATGCCAGACTCTATAAAGAGTTTTAAGAACATAAATGAAACAGACAACTTCCACACAATTACTAAGAACTTCAGGTGCAGTCAAGGTTCACAAGTAATACCAGCGTTTAATAAATCCAATCATCAGTTACTACCTGTTCTTCATATACACGCCTCTGTTTAAATAATTCCCAGTCTTCTTTAAGTAAGCGCTGCTTCGTCTTCAGAGCCATCTGTAACAAACAGCAACAAATGATCAATAACAATGCATTTATGAACAAAAAAATAATGCATTCATCCTTTGCATGGTACTGTATGCACAGGCAGAGCCTGAAACGCGTTCAAATGGAATCCATGTCCAACCATGGTTAACAGATTTTAATTAATAAAATCAAAACACAACCCAGAAATTCAAGGCCAGCAAGCACTGCTGTTTCAAATAATCATCCAGATCTAAAGAAAGAAAATGTTCAGCTGCCAAAGCACTCAAAAAGCTCAGTTTTCCGAACAACATGTACAGAGTCAAAAATAAATGACTTTGGGAAAGAGCACACTGCAAGGCATGGAAAGGTTGGAAGAAAACACCCAACAAAACCTAAAAAAGTCAGCATTACTATGACTTAAAATCCACTACAATAATGCTGACCAACTTTGCCAAGGCCCAATAATTCATAAATATCCAGGCTTCTTGTCTAGAGAACACGAAAACATTCTGGAATTACAGTAAAACCTTTTAGTTTAAACAAATGCTTTCTTAAGCATAATTTTATGAAATTCTCCCACCTCGGGCTTAAATCTATCATGGCCAGTATTTCCTCACTTTCTGCAATTTATGTGAGAAGTTAAAGGAAAACTCAAACCTCTCCTACAGTTTAACTCTCTTCTCCCTACAATATAGTTTTAGCATTGTGTAGGTACCAGAAATCTGCTTGCTTTTTTTTTTTTTTTTTTTTTATATATCCTTGCCTTGGAATCAAAGGAAAGGAAAGCCACCTACTTTTTGTAAAAGTTTAATTACTCACATATTTTCCCTAGGAAACTGCCTCCACCTGCATGACATACCACAGACACAAGATAAATCTTTAGTTTACCCTGTCAGGTACTGCTGTCAATCTTAGATGGGCAATTAATCCTGCTAATGTCAGGTGCAGAGCAGCTGCTACAAAAAAAGTCAGAAAGCTGTGGAACTGTTTTCCAGTGTTTTTATTGCAGAGCGAAGGAGAACTTAACACTCCCCTTTCATAACAAAACAAAGCAATTAGATCAGTCAAGGGTTTAAAGGCAGTTGTCACCTCTTCTGACAAATTTACATAAGCAGCATCACAGTATTGAAATGCTAAGCTTTACATGTTGGTTAGTTTTAACAGTTTATATGGTAAGATACTTAAATGTAGTAGCAGACATTTAAAAAAAAAAAAGTCAGAAAATACTTTTTCTTGTAATATATCAAGACATTTACCATTTTCAACACCCCCCCCCCCATACACACACACATAGGACGGAAATGCAGAGAGAGAGAGATATGTGGCAGCCCAATCAACTAGGTGAACTAACACTGTTCATAAAAAGGGTCGTTTATGCTTTTATGAGAATTCCCTCCAGAAGGAGGATGCATATGTGGTACACAGATTCATGGTAAGAAACTCCCACTAACTTTGAGCCAGTCCTTACAGTGGTAGAGTGCATGAACATTATGTAGTCCACAAAGGAAATGTGACCACTGATGGCAACCATAACATACAGCTGAATTTACTTGAGATACATTTGCTATGTGCCCTTGCATTAAAAACATTAAGAAAAGGAAATCAGATGTATTTAACTGTTTAAAACATACATGTGTGTGTGTGTGTGTGTGGGTGTGTGTGTGTGTATATATATATATATATATATATATATATATATATATATATATATATATATATATATATATATATAAATGTATACATGGTACGAGTGTAGCAAACATTATACATGTATGTACAAAAAATGCGTATGTATATATAACAGATTATATGCCTGTGTGTACTTCATATCCTTTAAATAAAAACAGAAACTGTGTGGAACTGAATAAGTGTCTCTACAAACAGACACATTTATATATCTGCGTGTGCATAAAATGTTTGTATGTAACTTATTAGGCTCAGCTCTAACTGTTGCTCCATTCCAAAATTAGTAGATTTAGTATGTTTTCACGCTTTTAGAACAAAAGTGATGTAAATATGATTATCCCTCTGACCTTTTCTTTTATGAATCCATAAAACATTCACTTGATTATTCCTACTCATTTAGAGAAGAGTAACATCTTACAGCTCTGTGAAATGTGCAATATAGGTGCATACACTTTGTAATTTATAAAAGTTAATATAGTACACTTAAACATTATTAATGTATACATTCTAGTAAATGTTTAATGTTTTATTTATTCACTGTCACACCTTGATTATAAATTCTA